>NC_079450.1:24890229-24900229 GCF_903798145.1 Danio aesculapii | reverse complement strand
AGGGGGAAAGAATCTGAATATTTTCACAACCACTGTGTGGATGGAACTTCTCACACTGACCTTACGTAACCATATTCCATAACCAGATTCCACTGCATTTTTTGGAATTCTGTTTTATGGAACAAATTATCCAATTTGCACATTACATCATTTAGTTCGACCCTAAGAAAGCTTCCAGGACAAAGTTTAATTCTAAGGTAGAATATATCCTAAAACTTTCTTCATAGCATACAGATTTATCACTTACAGTATATTTTTTTCCAACAATAAAGCGTCCAGAAAGCCATTCCTATTTTTGCAGCATAGTAATATGCAATGAGCACATTAAAATAATGCAACCTATAACATTTTTATACTGCAGAAGATTATAGAGAACTGATATTATATGTTGCTTAACACCAAGTGTGTGGTATCACTTATTTATCAGGATGCATTAAATGTAATAAACATCACTGTAGAGCCCTGCACAGGCCTTAAATCTAAGCCTTAGCCCGGCCCTGGCCCGAGACACACAGCCTGTAGCCCTGTCCTTGTCCAACAGCTTCTGACCCGAAGACTGTCTTTTTTCCGGCAAACAGCTTATACTGTTACAGCCATTAAAATAGACCAGATTTGTATATAATAGAAAGTTGATGTTTTTTATTACATTTTTTATCATTTACATTTACATTTAGTCATTTAGCAGACGCTTTTATCCAAAGCGACTTACAAATGAGGACAAGGAAGCAATTTACACAACTATAAGAGCAGCAGTGAACAAGTGCTATAGACAAGTTTCAGGTGTGTAAAAGTCTAAGAAGCAAAGCATTAGTAAAAAAAAAATAAATAAATTTTTTTTTTCAGAATAATTTAGAGAAATATTTGGAGGTTTTTTTTTTCTTTTAAATGTAAGTTTTATTTTTTTAAGTCACATTGATATCGGTATTGGTATGTGGTCCTGTTTACTCAACTCACAAGTTGTGCATTGTGCATAACCAGTTGGCTCATCATTTGAAGTTATCAGTAATTGAAAAGTTAGCATTTCCTCTAGTATTTTTCACAGTTTTAAGTTTAAGCCATTGGCAACTTTTCTCCATTGCACATGGCTGGAAATCTTTATGCGCAAAGCATCACTGGCACTTCCAGACCGCACGCATTAGATCTCATTAAACTTTTGTAAAAGGTTTTTTCTAAAGCAGGCTCGAAACTCTATATGTGTGCTAGCTATGAGGTGAAAATATGTTCAAAGCCCAAATGCAGGGCTCTACATCACTGTGAAGATTTGAAACTAATACTGCTCATTTGAAATCATTATTTGCACTAAAAAGCAAATACAACAGCTGAAAACAGTTTTCAACACTGATAATAATATTAATGTTGAAAGAACAAAGTCAGCATATTCAAATGATTTCTGAAGGATCATGTGAGACTGAGTTAATGAACCAAAACTCTGCTTTAACCTCAAAAATTTAAGTATATATACACATATATATATATATATATATATATATATATATATATATATATATATATATATATATATATATATATATATATATATATATATATATACACACATGTATATATATATACACACATACATATTTATATACACACACACACATATATATACACACACACATATATATTGTGTGTGTGTGTGTGTGTGTGTGTGAGTGTGTGTTTGTATATAGACACACACATTTCAAATATGTGTTTGTTTGTGTACCTGCACTGAGGAATCCAAATGCAGCCACTCTAAAACTGGCCGTCACTACGATTATGTTGCCAACAGCAGCGAGGTATGAACCGTCTAAGAGACCCGATCCAGAGTTGTGGAAGAACACCAGAACTGGCGCATTCTTTGCCTGTGACATAACAGAAAAACTGTATTATATTATTAATAACTACATCCCATAGTAAGCAGATATAGAGGTTTATAATAGACGTATTAACAATCCATGGTCCAAGGACACACTATATCACAGAAACCAACTTAAAATTATTGTTTTCTTTAATACTCATAATAATAAGAAATGTTTAATGCACAGGATCTGCATATTAAATGTTTTCTGAAGATGTGACATTGCAAACTGAAGTAATGGCTGCTGAAATTAATGCTTTGCCATCCTGGAATAATCCACATTTTAAAATACAGAGAGATAAACAAGATAGAAAACAGCTATTCTAAACTGTAATATATCACATTTTAAAGTATCAAATAAATAAATGAATGAGGATAAGAGATTTTCTTTCAAAAATACTCAAGCCAAGACAAATCCTTTGAAAGGAACCGTTTACTTGTGTGTTTATATGTATTTATGTTTGTCATGGGGATCTTACCACACTGCTGGCAACAAAAACATTGAGGTAGAGACAGTCTTCACTAGACGTGGAGTCAGTGAGATCACCAGGCTGAAGACAGCTGGATCTAAAAAAGTTTTTAGATCACACAAATCACATCTCGCACAACAAGTGACTGGATTAAGGATAATATAAGGGCACATATACATTTATGAATATAGACCTATTCAGACACAGATATAATCTTTTATAAGTTTTTTTCTGGTGCATGCAGGACACTCCAGTTTAGTATAGATAGCAAAATTAAATAAATTGTGACATATTATATCCAAAGACTCTTCATACAGTGGACTAAAAAACAACAGGAATTAAGGAAACGTTTGCTGTTTGTTCACACTACTTATTTAAAAATAAGCTGAAACAACCCAATTCTTGATGTTTTTTTTGAGATAATTTAATTGTTTTATGTTTATGTAATTTATAAACTTAATTCCTTCATGTTGTGCCAACTCAAATTGATTCTATGGAACCCAGCATTACTTTACAGTGAACATTGATAGTTGTGTACATACTGTCATACTAAACAGCTAAAAAATTTTTTGGTTGATAGTAATTAATTAAACTGTACCTTTTTATCAGACTTAACGGACACAATTGATTTTCTGACATATTTTAACTAGAAGATTTCTTACAATGTTTTATTATACTTTCCATTTCAAAACTACACAGAATAAACTGTGATAATCTGATAATATTGGTTTGACTGCAATCTTGTTTTTGACCTCAATTATACAAATAAAATTATGTTTTTGAACACAATTATACAATCTGCAATCATAGTTGCCAGCTCACCTGAAAAATGTGGCGTTCCAGGTCCCGGTCCAGTCAGCAGGCTGTGGGGGGCTGAATCTGAGGTCTCCAATTGGTGGACGAGCATAAGGGACACCCAGGAAGTAGGTTATGCGTTTGCTATCTGAGCCAGTAATCTGTTTCACCTCACTCTCTCCAAGAAGTGTGCCATGATCAGGGATGGACACAGAGGTCAACTCTAGCTGCAAACCTGTACAGAAAAGATCAGATTTCACTGTTATTTGAGAGAAAAAGGATCAGAAACAATCTGGACTGGTTTGAAGAATGTTTAGTTTTAAGGCGTCACCTGTCCTGATGTAAACAGATTGAGCAGGCTCTTTGGTGACTAGTAAACAGCGCCGTCCACTTGTTGTAGGAATGCAGGTGTGTGTGTCTGGATACATCACGCATCTCACAGCTGACTCTCTGCTATCAACAGACACCGCCAAACAGGACTCACTGTCCTCACAGGCTGTAATACAAAAAAGTGATGAGAACACAGTACATCCACAAATATCTTTATTTTAATTGCAGGTTTATCTACTTTTTTTTAATTATATAGAGATTACCGGAAAGACACCAGTTCTTGACTTTATCCAGGTCCTCTGATATGTCTTTGCTAATGTGGACGATGTCAAAAGCTGATACAGATGCATCCACGTACACAGAGGCAGCATCTAACTTCTTCCACTTCTGCAAATCAGCTGCTCGAAAAATAGCATGTTAAATGTCATGTGCTGAATAAAAAAAACTTCTTTTAATTAAATGGATCCTATTATGACCTTTTTACAGGTTGTAAATCAAGTCTCAGGTGTCCTTAGAATGTGTCTATGAGGATTCAGTTCAAAATACATCAGATAATGTTTATTATCCCATGTTTAAAGTGCAACTTTTTGGCTCAAAGTAAAAACACATTTGCATGTGTCTCTTTAAATTGAAACAAGACTAATGCAATTACACAATGTTAGTTATGTTAATGAATGTTGGAGAGTAATAATATTTTAGAGCTGTTAAAAAGTGTCACGTGGACATGGTAATAAAACAATACTAATGCAACTCAACCAGGTCTTAGCCCAATGGGCATGCCTTTACTGATAATTACTAACAGCCTGACTTATTTTGAAAATAAGAGTTCTACATAAAGAGTAAATGAATTAATGAATAAATGAAGCTTTGATAAACTAAAGAGGAATAATTGCAAAATTATCATCATTGTTGTAATCTCACTAGGAAACACTGTGGCCAATTAAAAGCTGCCTGGAGCATGCATTCTTTTTAGATATATTTTTAAATTATTTTAAATACAAGAGGTCAAATGAAATCTTAAAATTTTCTTCAGACACATTGACTCTCTTTCATTATTTAAATCAATTCTCATTTACTCAAGTTGGCTTTTAATATTTAGTTGTCTCTGCACTTGTTGTGTGTATATATATATATATATATATATATATATATATATATACACACACACACACACGTTTATATTCTTCTTGTCTTATTACTCTTCATTTTATTGTATGGTGTCCTTGAGTTGCCAGAAAGGCACCTTTAATTACAAAGTAGTGTTTGTTTTTTCTACTATGAAAGTCAATGGTTACAGGTTTCCAACAGTCTTCAAAATATCTTCTTTTGTGCCCCAAGCTGTTTTGAAACAAGTAAAAAGGTAGTAAATTGTGGCGTAATTTTCCATGTGGATCAGAGTTGGTGTTTTGTTCAGATTAGCCAGTTTTTCACCCGGGTTTTACACTTATTGTATTTACATGAGAATAGGGAAAATATTATGATATGTCTTTTCCATCTACTGAACTCCTATTATGCAGCTATGCCAAGGCATATGCAGATTTTTATTTAATGGCACATTTAATTTAGGAATATTGTAACTTGTACACCATAAATGCAATGCACAACAGAACCCCTTAAAATAATTAATTAGTGATAATAAATTAATAGAAAACAATATATTATTTACAATTGCTTTGTCTCTCACCATTGTTTGAGGGCGACCGAAGACTAAATGGTGGGCAGACACTGGGATTCTTTGTCCACTGGTTCACTTCAAGGACAAACAAAGCTGATGTTACAATGTAATCATCAAGGAAGTTTTCACAATTCACATGCAGGAAATTCTCAATTCAACCACAATGAGTTTGAGTCTCTCATGGGTCTCTGCATATTTAAATATACCTGGCTTTTCATACCAGCCGAAAGGATAGAGTTGAGTTTGGACTTGAGATGGAGAGCAGTCCTGAATCCTCCAGGTAGTGCTGTCATTTTCACCACATGTCTGGATACCCAGACTATTGAGAGTTAGACACAACACATCTGATCCTGCAAAACAGCAAAACAGACACCAACTGTTACTGTGGGTTACTTCATTCCACTGATTTCACCTGCCATAAACAGAATCTGTAGACAATTTTTGCTTTTTCTGCACAGAATTTATGTGAAATGATTTTGAAAGTACAGTAACAAAAAACTTAACACATTAAATAAAAAAAATAAAACATTTTACATTTTATTTAAGGTTTACAATGCAAATCAAATTAGAACCATCTGCTTGGTAAACAAAGTATCTCATATAAAAATTTGCATATTCAATAAAATTATTGAAATTAATATGTAAATGTGTGTAAATATATATTTATTCAGTTTTTATAATTAACTAAAAGACTCAATTACGGCCTTAAAGATCTGTGTGGTTCTAGATATTAAACAAAACATTTGCTTTAAGCGAACAATCAACTAAAAAAATTCCATTGCACGTGCGTGTTCTTTCGTACCAGGTACACCTGAATCTTTGACATATCCTATTCCACGGCAGCATGGATCTTCATCACATCGCCTCTCACACTCAAAAAACCTGCTCAAGATATATGAAGCATATTCATGAGGGGAAACAAATAAACTGTGATGGAGGCACAGCTTTTTGTTGGCATTTCTACTCACCCTTCTGTAATAGGTTTACTGGACACACTGACTCGACTGCGTACAGAGTATGAAACCATCTTCTTAAAAGGAACGCGGCTGTAGAAACTCTTCACACTTCCAGTCAGAGATACTGCACATTGAAGAGAACATATTGTGTATTAAGAAAAGTTTCTTACAAAATATAGTAGTTAACATTTGATTGTAGTCAACATTTTCAGCAAAGTTGTCCTAAAATATTGAACAACATGCATTCTTGGCTTTTTTGAGAAACTTTTTTGATCCTCTTCAGATATTGACTACTGTAGAAAAGTACATTTCCCCCTTCATGATCCAAACAGTGAACCATTAATACAAACATAACAAAAGCATAAATTTTATGACCAAAAACTTTTGCTAATTATGATTAATTTTTCTATTCCCTTTAGTCTGAGCTATGCTGGCTTAAAAAGCTGGAAACTCTTTTTTACAGCACTGAGAAAAAGCCTTTATGGCAGATTTCCACCTAGGTAGCATTATTTTCCAGCCTTAAACACCTACAGCAGACGGACCACATGTTAAGAGTTTATGATCGCACCTTTTTGTTGTGGATTACTTTATAGGCCATGAAACATTCAATCGCTTGTGATCCTTATTATGACTATAAAAAAACCTACATTTGTGTTCCAGGAAGACATAATAGGACTATTGCACTTTAAAGATACTTAACACATATGCTACATTTAAAAGAAAAAAAATGGCATTAAAAGACAATTGCAAAGATGCAGAAGATTCTCATTTCACATTAATACTGCTCTTTTGAAACTTCTATTCATCCTGTTTAATTAAAATAATTTATTGGTTCCCTTTAAGGATTATTTTATGGGTAATTCAGGTTAAGTTATTATAAAATGTATACATTTAGTTTCCACAAAATAAACATGAATTGAAGGGATAGTTCACCCATAAAATGAATATTAACTCATCATTTATTCTCCCTTATTCTGGCTTGCATGGTTCGGGATCTGTAGAGCTGCGCATCGTTGGATTTGCTCTTCAGTGTTTGGACTCTCAGAAGTGATTTTTAAACCACACTGAACTGAGCTAAACTGAACTGAACTTAAACACTGAAAACTGAACTACACTGTTCCAATTTACTATGACCTTTTATGTGAAGCTGCTTTGACACAATCTACATTGTAAAAGCGCCATACAAATAAAGGTGAATTGAAAATTTGTAAATTTGCATTTTTCTGTTACTTTTATGCTTTTGAATTGCATTTTGGGATCTTGACCGTTCTTCCAACAACTTTTAACCTTGAATATTTGGAAAATGTGACTTTTATTGGCATTTTTAATAGTTTAAAGTGATATATTGTCTGGGTTGGTGTTGTATATTATGGTACGAATCATTGTAGTATGTTTGCAGCACATTTTCTGTTATTTTACAGACTTATTTCTCTCTATATTGTTTCTTACTAATTATATCGTTTCAAACTATAAAATGTCAATAAAAGTCACTTTGTTAAACTGTAGAGTTGAATTTTCAACATCAAGTCCACAGAGCAGATATAAAGGTCCCATAATGCATGAATTGAATTGGTTGCTGGCACCAACTGACTTCCACAGTAACAGAAAAAAATAATATGATGACAGAATTTTTACTTTTGTGTGAACTATCCCATTAAACCAGCCAAAATGATCTACATAAAATCTAAATAAGCAGTCCTTTTTAAAAGGAAAGCCAATGGGCCAAAGAGCAGATGGACACAGTCTTTGCCCTGCAGAGGAATGAATGACTAAGGTAATCTGAGAAACATGCCGTCTGTCCACTACTGTTAAAATCAATTATTTGTTATTGCACATGGTTTCAATCCTAGAGCTGTTCTCCAGTTTAGACAGACATCCAGAATAACCACATTACTGTGTGGTCACTCACTCACTTCACCAACTCTTACATAACACATAGGGTTCCATTTCTATTCCAGAGGCGAACAATGAATATCATGCGTAAAAGCCAAAGTTATACAGTCTACGGTCTCGGGTATGTGCTTTTCGCTCAAAGGTAACTAATTCTGACACCTAGAAGAAATGGGGAAAATAGTAGATGGAGAATATGTTAAAATGAATGATGCTGATTTGTTTAACAAAGTCGGTAATTAGGAATAAACCAGCATATATCGATCCCATCAAAACTGATAGTAATGGACTAAATTGCTAATATCATACAATGAATAAAATACAATGAAACAAAAAGTGACCTTTGAATTTTACACTTAACGTGTCATTAAAAACACTAAACTATATGTTCTGAGATGCTAACAGATAAAGGTTTACACTTATTTTGGCAACAGCAACAGCATACTGCAGATGTTAAATGTCAGGACATCGCTAACAGTACAAGTTGCATGAGTGGTCATGTTTGCTGATTTTATAGGTCTGTTGGTTCTTGATAGGTGTTGAGAAAAGTCATATTAGACGGTGTTAGTCTTTACTTCCACGTCCCGCAGACAGCATGAGCTCACCGATGTCTGCACGCCACATGGGCGAGGTGGAGTTTTGCCACTTCACTTTGGTGAAATGTTCTCCAGTCATCAAGACAATGCCTTTAGTAACTACCTCAAGAAATCAGCAATGAGTACTTGACATCGTTCATGTTATAGTTGTTAAAAGTGACATTCTGTTTTGTTGCAATTCATTCAATTATCACACAGTGAAACACAGTGGCAGGTCTATACCATATAGGGCTAATTATATTATATTACATTACATTACATTATATTATATTATTATTATATTATATTAATATTATATTATATTAACATTATATTATATTATATTATATTAACATTATATTATATTATTATTATATTATATTATATTATATTATATTATATTATATTATATTATATTATATTATATTATATTATATTATATTATATTAACATTATATTATATTAACATTATATTATATTATATTATTTTAATATTATATTATATTAACATTATATTATATTAACATTATATTATATTATATTATTTTAATATTATATTATATTAACATTATATTATATTAACATTATATTATATTAACATTATATTATATTATATTAACATTATATTATATTATATTATTTAATATTACATTATATTATCATTATATTACATTATATTAACATTATATTATATTAAAATTATATTATATTAACATTATATTATATTATATTAACATTATATTATATTATATTACATTATATTATATTACATTATATTATATTACATTATTTTAATATTATATTATATTATATTACATTATTTTAATATTATATTATATTATATTATATTATATTATATTATATTATATTATATTATATTATATTATATTATATTATATTATATTAGTAATTTTAAGTGTAGTAATAATGTGCTTTGTGCACGATACTGGAAAATTATTTGATATTTTTGTTCAGTATATTGCGATGACGATATTTCGATATAACATTCCCTTAGAAAAATGCTATTGTTAATAGCTTTGTTTTTAAATAATTTATTTAATGATATTAAAATAAACAGTAAACATCTGTAAACACAGTTAAACTAAAAAAAAAACGTGCCAATGTGCACACATTTAGTCCTTAAAACACTATGAATTAGTGACAATCCTCAGCAGATATTCTGAATCTGCTGTTGTCAATTTTCCTCTCTTGTCTTGACTCAGCTCTGGGTTCACCTTTGGGCTGCTCCAGCCAATAGCAGAACAGTAACAACTGGGCAAGTGGGGATACAGATAGTAAAGGATCCCTCTGATTGGTCAAATTTAGATAAACAGCCAATGCATAAAATAAATATATAACATGTCTGTGATACGTGTAATCCATATGCTCTTATTGCAATAACGATAATTTTGCAATTTATATTGTACAGCCCTATTTGTTAAAGTACATGTACAGTTTTTTTTTTA
>NC_079450.1:24867729-24885229 GCF_903798145.1 Danio aesculapii | reverse complement strand
TGAAATATGGGAGACTCCCAGGAAAAGCGAGAGTGTTAGCAGGTATGATCTAAAGTGAGGACCAGGCCCGGATTAACCAATGGGCATTATGGGCACAGGCCCAGGGGCATGTGCACACTTGGTGCCCCTGCGAGGGGAGAAAAAGAAATGCAAGTTTGTAGAAGTTATACATTAAAAATAGCCTTAAATATAAATTTTTAGTACTGCTTAAGTGAACTTAAGTATATTAAAATACATAAATTTTCACTAGTTGTGTTAGCATTTTTATTTCAAAGTGTGCTTTAAATGCTTATAAAATAAGTTAAATCTTTGTAGACTTAAAATATTTGTACTGCATTTCATTTATTTAAAAAAATGCGGGCAAAACATTATAGATTAATTTTTATTTAAAAAATATTATATTAACTTATTTTCTAATTCAACTATAGGGGTGCGGCTAGGTAGGGGGCCTACAGGACATTGTGCCCAGGGGCCTCTGAATTCATAATCCGGGCCTGGTGAGGACTATTTATGCTTTCTATGCAAAGGACTCAAGCACATACAATGCTAATGTTAATGTCATGTACTTGTTGTCGTTGGGGTGTTGTTTTGAATTTTTTCAGCTTTAAGTATTTATAGCACTACAAGTTGCGATAATTGTCGTAGTCCTTCCTTTTGCTATTTTAATCACATAACTTATGTTACTTACACTGTCAGAGTTCCTACACACAAACAACAACAAAAAAAAGTTTCTTCTAAGCTTTTTAGCTGTGCCTTTACTGAATGAGCACTGTGCTACGTCCGACAGATCGAACTACTATGTTTTTCTCTTCTTTTTAATTCTTTTATAACACATTTTATCAGCTTTTATTTTATTTTTATTTTTACCATTTCTATTATTTGTTTTTATTTCTCTTATACTTGTTTCTTTTATTCCTGTTTATGTAAAGCACTTTGAATTGCCACTGTGTATGAAATGTGCTATATAAATAAACTTGCCTAGCCTTGCCTTGTGTGATAGTTAAGGGGTTATTTAGCACTGCAAAGTGTTTTGATGGCTTCTAGTCTAGGATTTATAACAGTCCTTACTTTAGATTAGGTCACAAAACTGGATGAAGGTGAGTTAATGAAGCATTTATTAACATGCATATTAACTATTAGTATATGCCTGAATAATAATATATGAACGTTGATTTGAATAGTTCATTGATCATTCACAAACTCATTCTGAATGATCTTAAAAACCCACAACTACTTTTAAATACAAATGATTTGTAAATAATGGGATAATTTAGTCATGAAAAATGTATTAGTAACAAAGTATGAAAGAACAATTATTAAGCACATTTTAAATTAAAGTCAAGAATAGAGCATTTGCAGCTGCAGTTATAAACTGTTTACTAATGTCTAATAATGTAGAGTTAATGTCTAACAAACAATCAATTCATTATTTGCTAATGCTTAATAGACGATTCATAGCGTGCAGTTATTGTAAAGAGTTACCAAAATAAGAAATAAGAACCTATGGCAGCTTTAATATAAAATAGTTTGGTATATTTTTGATAAATCTTTGGCCCACAGCTATCAATGATATTTGGGTTTTGGCCTTTCATACAAAAAAAGTTTGGGCACCCCTGTGCTAGTCAATTCATTTACTAACATTAATTATGAACAATGTTTGTACAGCATTCATTATCAGTTCAACACTTACCAATGCATTATAACATCCAAATTCATGCTTGTTAACATTAGTTAATGCACCGTCAGTTAACATGAACTAACAATGAACAACTGTATTTTCATTAACTAACGTCAACTAACATGAACAAATACTGTAATAAATGTGTTGTTCATTGCTTATTCAAGTTAGCCAATGCATTAACTAACATTAACTAACACAATCTTATTGTAAAGTGTTACCAAAACCTTGATTTATAAAGTATGTTAAATTAAGACAGGTCACTACAGGCCTCCATCGATTACAATAAGCAGAACACTTCTTGGTTTTAGAGTGGTGGAATCTACATTATATCTGAGACTTATATCTGACTCTGACCTTCGTTGAGGACATTCTGGTTGAGGATGAATCCATCACAGCAGGTCTCGCGACTGCAAGAGTCGGCGCAGAAGCGATGGACGTCAGCCAGAGCAGATCCACGAGCATCAAACACAAGCGTGCGATACACTCCAGAACCAGCCTTGCGGAAACTTAGCCTCTCAAATCTCTTCAGGCCCGCTGTGCTGAATTCATGACCTTTTGTCAGAGGATGAAGGGTGGAGAGTAAAAGAGAAAGAAAGAAGCAGAGATGTTCTTTAAGCCATGGCCAAGAAACACAAGTGCATC
This sequence comes from Danio aesculapii, assembly GCF_903798145.1. Classification (NCBI taxonomy): domain Eukaryota; kingdom Metazoa; phylum Chordata; class Actinopteri; order Cypriniformes; family Danionidae; genus Danio; species Danio aesculapii. The sequence goes on along the minus strand of NC_079450.1, from coordinate 24,882,906 downwards.
TGAATGCTTTCAGGGTCGCCAAAAATAACCAAAAACTGAGAGCCTCAAAGTATCCAGTCATTTGTTTCACAGGGAAAAATATTTATCTCTTAACAGAACAAGTCTGAGGAATGTTTTTATGACAATTTGCTTTATTCTTGTGTCCACAGATGACTAGACCACTTCGTTAATATCATTACTCAAAACCGCCACTTAATCTTTGAGGTCATAGCTCAATTCTGATACTTATCATAGATTTTATTTCATTAAAACACACTCTTTGTTTTCTTATAATATTCATTCTCCTCTCGAATGCATTCAAACTATACACCACATATTGTGCATCTCCACATTTAACTGCAATGTGTAACTAATAGCTGATGATCTTACCTTTCTTTCTCAGCACTGTGAGATCAGGTTCATCTCCTTTTATTTTCAGAACACAGATGAGAGTCTGGAACGTCTCAGCGCCGTCATTTCCTAGAAATCCTTTGCTCTGCAAGGCCAAACAAACCACAAGTCTTTTTTCTCTTTTGGCAATAATTATGTCACTTTTGGGAAAGAAGGTGCGAGTGCCATCAAGTCACACCAAAAACACCCAATGCCAGATATAACACTGGAAATAACATTTAAATAGGATTTATGTATTATTTCTTGAATAAAAATGTGATGTATGTTATATTTTTTAGCTTATGTAAGGGACTATTATGATTCATGTTGAAGAGATTATAAAAGCAGGTACTTTTTTTTGGCAACATGATAAAGTGAAGGTATACAGTAGCTAATGGAGAAAGTGTGTAGTACAATACATTACAGCTCTAATTTTAATTATTAACAAACATGAATTTAATTGATTAAAGGTGACTATTTATGTTACATAAGATGTATATTTCAAAATAATATAATTCTAAAAATATATCATTTCTATACACTACCAGTCAAAATGTTTTAAAATAAGTTTCTCCTGCTCACCAGGGCTTTATTTACTTATTTATTCAAAAATACAGTACAAATTGTAAAATGTTATTGACCAAAAAATTTACTGTTTAGGGCGTTACAATGGTGCAGTGGGTAGCACAATCGCCTCACAGCAAGAAGGTCACTGGTACGAGCCTCGTCTGGGTCAGTTAGCATTTCTGTGTGGAGTTTGCATGTTCTCCCTGTGTTCACGTGGGTTTCCTCCGGGTGCTCCGGTTTCCACCACAAGTCCAAAGACATGCGCTATAGGTGAATTGGGTAGGCTAAATTGTCGGTAGTGTATGTGTGTGAATGGGAGTGTTTTGGTGTTTCCCAGTGATGGGTTGCGGCTGGAAGGGCATTCGCTGTGTAAAACAAATTGGCGGTTCGTTCCATAAGTTGGCGGTTCGTTCCGCTGTGGCGACCCCAGATTAATAAAGGGACTAAGCCGAAAAGAAAATAAATGAATGAAAAAAAATAACTGTTCAAAAGTAGTTTATAATTTAATAATTAATTCCAGTGATTTTAATGATGAATTTTCAGCTTCATTACTCCAGTCTTCAGTCACATGATCCTTTAGAAATCACTCTAATATTAATTATTATTATTAATGGTAATAGTAATAAAAAAATAATGACTGGAGCAATAATTTCATTTGAAACTACATAAATAATATATAAATAATTCATAAATTCTTTAACAATTAATTTTTTTTTATATTTGATAAATTATTGATTTTAAATTACTAATTAAAAAAAACTGACCCCAAACCTTTGTCCGGTAGTGTATATAATATAACTAATATAAATAAAAATAACAACAAACAATTAGAGTTTTTTAAAACATCTGCTTTGCCAGCACAGGAATGATTTATTTAAAATATATTACACTATTATTTCACAGTAAAAGTCAAAGTGATTTCAGGCTTCTATCTTAGAATTAACCCTTTGACTGCCATTCTCCCAAATGGTTGACCATGTTTTTACTGTTTTAAATGGTGACTGTTAAAATCATTAAAAAACAAACAAACAAACAAATAAACAAATAAACAAACAAACAAACAAACTCCTGTTGCTCTACTACAGTTGATTTTACACTTGAAAAAAAAAAACAAGAACATGTTAAATGAGAATCTGAAATATTTTATGGCATACTTAAAAAAAAAAAAGGGGGATTTTGTTTTCAAAAATGTTTTATTTTGACTATTTTTTCTAAATAAATTGGTCTCACACTTCATATTTTCTGATTTTTCATAGTATATGTATTAAGCCCAGTACATTTGTTAGAGGTTGATATTTTAGAAATTATGGGATGTTAAAAAAACGCATTGAGTGTGTTAACTAGCCACATTGGGAGGTAAGAAATACAATCCAAACCTTTTTTTCTTGGTGGGGTGGTTAAATGGATATATCTTGCTTTTTGTCGCAAAAAAGAAGCTTGTTTCTGCAACTTTTATGTCTGTATTGGACTATGGCGATGTTATTTATATGCAAGCATCTTCTCAGAGTTTGTATGCTTAAGACACTGTTTACCATGGTGCACTGAAGTTTATAACAAATTTTAAATCCCTCACTCATCACTGTGTGTTATACACTCGGGTAGGATGGGCTGCTTTATCCAGTCGTAGACTCATGCACTGGCATATCTTTGATTATTAATCTATTCTGGGTTTCCTCCCCTCATATATCCAAACTTACATTTGTAAAAAACCTCTCTCTCACTGTAGCCTTCAGTGTCAGGAAGTTTATTTACTGTCAGTAGCAGTGGTGTGTACTGAAATGGGAAAAAAGGCTTTTAACTATGCAGCACCTTTTGCATGATACAACCTCCAAACAAAATTGCATTTTTAAGAGTTGGTTTCACTACATTTTAAAAAAGATTTTAAGTGATTTGGAGGTTGAAACATTGGCCTGTAGATGTTCTGAATAGTTTTTACCTGTCATTGTATGTGTTTCATGGATGAATGATGTTACCTGTCATTTGATTTGTTTGTTTGTTAAAACCATGTGAACTGTATACTGTCTAATCTTGGCCAGGACACACTTCTAAAAGAGATTTCTTAATCTCAATGTGCTTTTCCTGGTAAAATAAAGGTTATAATAATAATAATAATAATAATAATAATAATAATAATAATAATTAAAAACTTGCTTAAAGAAATGCAAAAACATTTTGGACAACCTGCATATTAAAATCATCTTACAGAGCCTATTTACCCTTTTTGTGGTTTTTGAGAAGATTTGTAAAGTGCTTTGTGTGTTAAGAATTAATTATTATTATTATTATTAAAGACATACAAACATGCTTCCACAGGATGCAATATTAAATTCACACATGGGAATGCACGTACTGGTTCAGAGGTCCTGCATTCAACATTATCTGCACTTGTGCTGTACATCACACAGTGAGTTTTCTCTTCATCACTGAAAACAGCCACATACTGGCAGGAATCTTCCTGGGCACAATCTAACAAAGATCAGGGAGGTGATCAATATTAGTCATGAAGAAAATACATCTGATTCATTCAAGCACAGGTGCACAGCTGCAATATTAAGGAGTGCATCTCACCAAGCACACATTTCCTGAGCTGTGTTTCCTTTGGCTGACTTGAGGAATCAGAGCTCAGTGTGTCAGCACTCTCTGAGTTCAGCAGCAGGGAGGACGAGGAAACCACCTCAAACTTTTCCATTACTGCAAACACACAAAGAATGCAATATTTTTTTTTTTTTTTACATTTTCAACGGCTTTTAATATTCCAGTTGACATGCATTTCAAGGCAAATTTCATTCCATTCATTCATTCATTCATTCATTCATTCATTCTATTTGATTCCATTTTCATCGTCAATTTCAGCCAATTGTAATCATTTTTGGGTCAAGAATTTCCAAAACCAGCACAGAGCCTCGAGGATCGCAGAAAGCCTGGATTGACCTCCCCCAGATTAATAGCGATGCATTATTAACATCTCAGAATTGATACGGCAAAAAATTATTTCACCTACACTAGGGATGTTTCGATCAGGATTGTTGCAGCCGATACACAGTACTGATTCCTTGTCATGGTGATCGGCTGATACAGAGTATCGATTATAATGCTTCAAGCTTCATAATGCATTAAGCACATTTTCCCTCCAAGTATAAACCTTAAGAGTAGATCTCGCCATACCTAAGCTTGTAAACTCCTAAACAAACATCTGTGATTGGTTCATGAGATCGGCCAGATTGGCGAGTACCGATCGAGTCATGAAATGTGATTATCGGCATATCGTTCGGAGCATCCCTAGCCTACACATAACTACTTTCAGCTACACTACTTTAAAAACACCCAAACTACTGCCACACTGTTTAAAAAATATATAAGCTTTTATATTTGTTTGCAACAACGAAGGTGGAAGATACCTTTACATTCTTCAACAGTCAATGGACCATCAGATGACGTCCAAGTAAGTTCCTCCCCTTGAGCAGAAATACACCTCCAATTGCCAGACACAGGGTCCTTCTGTGCTGATAGGAAGTCTCCTTTTGTTGTACAACTCAGTTTACTCTTTTTGCACTCAGTAAGGCCTAAAAAAGGACAAAAAAAATGTTTAACCTTTTAAGGCCCAAGGTGTTTTGTGCATGCATTTTTTATTTCTCTTTGCTATTTGGGCATATTGGAACCTAATTAGAATAAAAATCTTTTGATGTGATGTACTTTTAGAGAAAAATTATGTCCATGTATGTGGACTCGAGATCCGAACTTACATAAAACACTTTTTCCTGAATTAGTTTAATGCATATTTAACATTGAAATTTTTTTGGAACTTGCTTTGACCATCATAGAGTAGAAATTCCCATTTTGGACAGTTAAAAATAGGGTTTGGGACATTTCATGCTGCAAAACAGTAGCAGGATGAAACTGTATGTCTGTAACAAAATATAAAACATTCAAAGTATTTTAATTAGCCACCTAGGAGCTAAAATGTGCTGTCCACGTATGAAGACAACCAAGCCCTAGGAGGTTAAACACTGAAAAATGGGTGTTAAAAAAAATTATTCTCAAACGAATCACTCCTGTACCTCTGAAAGCTGTGATTTACATTTTGACAGTTGCCATGTATAACTAGTTAAATCTGGCCTTTACTCACAATGAGAAGCACTGAAGGCTCCCTGGGCCACAGTGGAGGTTCCCAAAGGACAGGGAGAGCAAAAGACCTGCCCTTCTTCCTCTTGAAAACTATCACGTGGACACGGAGTACACACACCACCACTGAAAAAAGACCCAGCTGGACACAACACTGTGTGTGAGAGAAAATCAAAACACAAACACTAAAGCAAGACTTAGGATTGTGCCAAGTGAAAAAGAGAAGACAATATTTGAAATACAGAAAAGATATTACAGATATTAAAAATATTACATGCAGTTTGAAACATTTCTATATCCTTCACAAACACATTTCTACATTTTTTGCATGCCACGTTTTTATTTTTTGCACAAGCCAGTAGGGTAAAATATGCATCGGTTAAAGAAAACTTTATAGGTGCATATTCGGAAACACCAGTAAAGCTATTTTCCTTTATGGTGTACAGGCCAGTCTGTCATTAAGATGGCCGAGTGGTACAGAAGCCAACCTACCACACCCAGTGGATTGTGGGAGCTGCTTATAGCCTGCCATACAGCTAAATGAAGGAGGACTGGAGAGAGCGAGAGAACGGTCGGAGAGAAAGATGGACTGGTATGACCCACTTTGGATTAATTTCTTCAAACCATTTAACAACCTCTCCTCGCTAAGAGCTGTATCTGAAAATACAATAATAATGCATTCATATGTTAAGAAAGCACATATTAGGGATATTGTGCAATGTTTTAGTATTATTATTATAGTAGATATAATTTATATTACATGTATAGAAAACTGACTAGACCAGGGACATTAAGGAAGCTCTAACCAATGTCATGGAGATCAGGGAGAGAAGCCAATGGAAGGTCAGACAGGCGGGCCATTAAGGTGATGCGTGCAGTCACTTCCTTGTCATTCGAACACTCAAGAGACACAGACGACTCTTCACAGACTGAAATAGAGCTGGTCTGTCCTGAGGAGGTCAGCTAACAAACATGAAGACATATAAGTATGCACTAAACAACATGCACTGATTCAACATTTTAAGACATTCAAACTTAGACAGAAAGCGATATAAAGAAAAGTGTTTTCTGAATGATTTTTTATTGAATTCATATGCGAGTTGTATTAGTAGACTTTATAGAGCAGCACATGTTTTGTGATACTATGACACCTACATATTAAATATGGTTTGTGTGAATAATAACACTCGCACATTATAGTGTTATTTACTAAAAGTGCACTAGGTGGGAAAATTACAATACTACATTACAAAAGAGGTTTTCAAAATGAGGTCTACTAAAGAAACGATGTGAGAAAAATCTGAGATTCAATTCTCTTATACCCTTTTATGACACAAAGCTTTTATGAGTAAAAGGAAAACACTGAAATAATCATTTATATTTAATAACTTTTAAAAAATTCAGTAGGGAAATTACATTCTCCAAAAATTGGGATTTTTTGGGGGCTGTCAATGTAAATAAATAAGTATTATTAGAGTGATAATAATCCTTATACTAATAAACCTTAACAAATGCAATGTTTAAATATTTTAATATTAATTTCACATAAAAAAATGGGTAAATACACTGATACAGTATCAACTAAATATATATATATATATAAATAAATAAACAAAATGTAATGTAAAGTGTATTTATATGTCGCATTTATCATGTATAACCATACACCCCAAGTGCCTCACAATCATGAATCATGGAAAAAATATACTTTTTTTTCTATATTACATTAAGTAATGAGTAATGTAACACATTACTTTAACAAATTAAAAAATATTTCTTTTAATTAAAAATGTAATGTGTTACATTTTAGTTCAATAGCTTTAACAAAATAAATTGCTAAATCAAATTTAACATAGTCACGTTGAATTACAGAAACTAAGATGGCAGAGCCTTAGATTTCTGCGATGAAATTTTCTTATTATTTTGAATGCAATGGACAGTGATTTTACTTCACAAACACATTGCTTTAAACTTTCATTAATCTGTATATACAGCATTTAAAGCTCAGGGGTCATGGAGTTCTCAGAAGACAACATTATTCTAAATTATTATGTTTGTTATGTTCTTTTAAAGGTAAGGCAAGGTGTAGGTTATAATGTGCATTGTTAATTGCAGAGCACATCTATAAAAAAGAAGAAGAAACCCTCCAAGTTCTGAAGAAGGTCAAGCCTCATGCCCGGTGAGAAAAAGCAACGCAAAAGTGACTCAAAGTAACTTAACGCATTGCTTAGCATAAAAGTAACTAAGTAATGCAACTAGTTACTTTTTTTGGGTAACTCATTATTGTAATGTAATGACTTTCAAAAGTAACTTTCGCCAACAATGTATGTATGTATGTATGTACATTCACACAGGAAGACAGAGAGATTAGATTTTAGACTTTAGATTTTAGATTATAAAAAGTCTTTAGAATTAGTAGAATACCAAAATAAAAGTCCTTATAATACCATGTTTTTATTATTTTCGTGGTTTATAAAACTTTTTTTTAAATTTCTTCATGGAAAAAATATATATCTTGCAGTAGACTGCTTATATTGTACCTGTAGGCTGCAGAGGCCTGTAGCTCTCATGTCTCTCAGCAAAGCAGCCTGTAGATCAACACTCTGAGTGCTGCAACTCTGTTGACCCTCATTCAGAGACAGCTGGAGCTGCACGCTCACCTGCACTGTCTGCAATACCTGAGGCTCTGATAGACATCACAGAAACACAGATGCTTAGTTTCTAGAGCAAAAGGAAACCCCCAATAGTGTTATAACAGGTAAATAGGACAGTGTGTGTGTGGCCTTTACTTTGGCAGGCATAAGAAAGCGGAGCATCATCAAGCCAGTTTTTCGCCTGGGGATCACAGAGGAAGCTGGCGACAGGAAGGGTGTTGACAAAACTTTGGTCACAGTACAGCTCACAGCGCTGCATCTGCTGACCCGGAACATTTGTAGAGCTACAGAGTACGGCACCATGGGAAATATCTCCATATGGAAGAGGGCACTGAGGAACTGAAAATAAACAAAACTGTTGGCACATACATGTGCCAAAACTGTAAAGAAATGTAAAGTGTGTTCTAATCAACTTACTGTTGCAGGCTGGGGTTTGTCCTGTGTTGCGGGGTGATCGTGTCATTGGAAGCTCCTTTCCACTATCAGAAACACACCAACAATCTAACAGGTCACACTGCAGGGGTGAAAAGCGCTGACCGTTCTGCACACATTCCGGTTCATACCCGAGACCGATTTCTCTTTGCAGTGCCAGAGTTTTCTGTAGAGAACACCAGCCTGGACCTACAGCACACAACATAAGACATGAACTTGTTGAATATATGTTCCTTCATGGATGCATTTTTTCAATGCCTTGCTTCCAGACAACGTAGTGGATGCTAGTTCTGGATTAACATTTCTATCAGATGTTAAGGTAGGATTTGTTTTTGAGTTTTGGCAAAGATTTTCAGCCTTGTGGTTGTGACTCAATGATCAGATGTAAAGGGTTGTATTTCTATGAACTAAATATTTCTTGTTATCATTTGTAAGCAGTCATTTATATCTATATATAAATGTACAGGTTTTATTTGCATAAAGTGCCAAAAATGACTAAGCCAAAAAGAAAATGAATGATTGAATGAATGATGTAGAGCAGTGGTCCTCAAACTGTGGTACCTGTACCCCTAGTGGTACGTGGGCTTTCTTGTAGTGGTACGCGGAGGAATCAAATACATCATATGTTCATGCTCCATATATTTCAAAAATTATCAAAAATGATTTATATATCAATGTGATATGGCCTATATACATATAGCCTATATTTATGAGGTCCAAGCAACGTCTCTAGGTTTTGATGAATAGGCTACTATCTGTTAATCGTTTACATTTATTTCCAGGAGTTTTTTTTTTACTTTTTAAGAACAGTAGCCTACCATTTTTTACTTTTTAAAAACACATTTCAATTGAAACGTTGACGTTTTATTTTATTTGTTTGTTTTTTTACATATAAGCACAGTCCAGTGTTAATGTTCAAAGTACTGTATAATGTTTAAAGTGGCTGATAATAATAAATATTCTTAATAATATGAATTAATCTGCCACGTTTTTGAACTGTACAGTTTACTGGGACTACTACGCTACAGCACTTCATTACTGCTCATTATGGTGACCTTTTTTTTTTCCTGAGGTGGTACTTGGTGAAAAAAGTTTGAGATCCACTGATGTAGAAGGTAATGCATTAAGAAGGAAGTAGGGCTACACATTATATTGTCTTAGGAACAATTTGGTAATGTACATATCTGAAATGTAGAGTCAGGATTATGGTTGACTAGGCTCCACAATTCAGATCATGTCAATTGTAGATTAACTTTAACCATAACAGAGTAAAAGTTTTTCTTTTTCATGTGTGACCGGTTGAGCAAGCTTGTCGCTTTAACAAAAAACTTATTTGAAAAAAAAAAAAAAAAAAAAAGAAGTATTTATTTATATGATGAGGGCCAAAAATTGTTATATTACATTTAATTATTCAATTTATTTACCTAAAAGCTATTATACTCCCCAGACAACCATAAAGAACTGTCTACTTTATTTGTATCTTTGCTTTTTTGTATTTGTGAGTCCTTATATTTTATGCAGATGCTACAAAATCATCACAATCAATCTAAAATGATAAATTCTTTCCAATTAGAGTAGATACATTGCTATAACACAGAAAAACTAAATATTGCAATGTCAGTTTTCGTTACAATATTATACAGCCCTTGAAGGGCCTCTGAGAAATCCACACACAAGAAGTCACAGAAGCATTTGAATGGATGTTAATGACAGATGGAAACAGGCTGCCAGATAGAGTGGAATGGAATTGTGGAAAATGATTTTCCAACTTCGATGTTCAATGCAAAGCAGAAATGCTGCTCATGCCATGGAACCCAATTCCTATTACGCTCCTGTTTTCCTTTGTTTTTCAGTAGGATTAGGTTTGTGATCGTCTTTTAGAAAATTTGTTACAAGACCAAAAAAATGTTAATGATTTAAGGTGATGTTGTATGAAATCACATTTTACATATGGATGAAAAAAAGGATTTACATTGCAGTTCTCCAGAGGAATTAGTGTTGGCTGGTTGAATGACTCGTCCAGTTATTGGACTCACACATAACCCCTGCAAATTGCCAGAACTGGGTTTCTGGAGTACTGAAAACTCACCATCCTACAAACACATGCACACATATGATAAGAGAGATGTTTTTATTGAAATCCACACCAACAATGATGCATATCTACAATGAAAAGCAGTCAAAAAATGAATCCTTACCTCTTCACATGACGGGCTGTATGTGTAAGTGACATTTGAGCTTGTTTGTCTCCAGTCAGAGAGCAAAGAGTGACTTTGGAGCCTCTGGCATGAAGTTTGGCCTGGGAGACAAATTGTTACAAATCAGATTACAGACAAATTTACAGTTCAAAAGTTACAATGCCAAATCCCAGATCTCCTCAAACTACTTCATTACTAAGCAAAGATGAGATTGGATTCTCACACATCTGAGCTGGTGAGGAACGGGACGTCAGAGAGTCAGCGATGTATTGACCCTCTTCATCAACACACCAACAGTGACCTTTTCAGACAAAGCAAAAACACGTAGGTGATGTGCACATACACTTTGTATTAATGTTTGCTCTGTAAGTATACTTTTGTTAAAAAAAAATGTTTGCTATAGAAAGAAAATCCAAATATACCTATGCATAGCTGAATAATAAGGTTTCGGTACATGGAAATGACATACAGTGATTCTATTTATACTCATGAGTGTAAAATACTGGTGGAAAAACAGCCCAATCAGAACAAAAAAATGAACCCTAATAGACATGGGATCATTAATATGCACTCCCCAGGCTGCATTTGACTGGCTTATAAATGTATTCAGCACCAAAGAAGCATAAGGTATGTTTAAATGTATTATTTTAACATGTAAATTGTGAAATTTGCATGTTTGTAATGAGGCAATAGACACATGTGTAACCCAGCATGATACAACAGTTGTAGCTAGGCCTGTTACGATATGTATTTTTTGTTGTATGATAATTTGCAACCAAAAAAAAATTGCGATAAACAATATTATTGTCATTTTAAGACCATTTTATGGCACTTGTTATATCAGTGGTGGATTTAGGCATGGGCCATATGGGCGATCACCCATGGCGGCATCTTGCTGGGGGCGGCAAAGGAGATGGTGCAAAAAAAAAAAAACGTCCCCTAGTGAAAGCATTGAGATACGATTTACTTTACGCAAGTGTATTAATTTAGAGTGGTAATCCCAGAAAGACAATAGGTGCCATTCACATTCTGCGTCTTTTGCATGCGCAAGTTTGTTATTCTCTATGTGCAACTGTAACAATTCTGGTGAAAGCAAACTGACACATGCACGCAAAAAAACGTTCCCGTGCGCCTCACGATAAAATATGCGCCGTTCATGCCGTGAAACCAGAGTAAACCAGAGATTTGTGCAGAGGTGTGGGCATGCAGTGAGTTTTGCAAGTAGACAAAACTAAAGTTTATGTAATATGATGATAACTTTCACTAAGCATGGCTATGAAGCAAAAAGGAGAGATAAAAAGTCAGGGGGCTATAGACTTCACAACATTAATTCCCAGCCATGAGTCGGGTCTAAGACAACAGAAAATTCTATAAAACATTTTGAATTATTTTTTTGTATTCTAAAGAATTGTAATAATATTCATGCAAAAGATTTAAGTGATCTTGGCATATCACTCCAGTTGTTACATTGTTTTCCAGTAACATTAAGCATTGATTTCTGTTATTTATTTAGAATAATAATCGTATAATAATATTCATATTAATTGTATTTATTTATAATAAGTTCACCCAGGGTGCCATTTAAACTAGAACCGCCATTGCGTTATATAATGCCAGAATGACAATATAAGAGCATCATGATGCAAGTACACTTTTCCAAGGAATAAAATATAAAACTGATAATATTTTATTCTTAAGAATATTTAAATTAACTATAGTCATTTTAACATTGTAATAACTGTCCACTGCAATCAGAATTTATGTATGTATGGGCGATATACATTGCATCACCAAAAATGATTGAGGTCATGTCCATGCGTTGTGATTATTTTGAGAGGCCTAGCTATAGAAGGCCAAAAGTGTCACTAATGAACTAATGCTCCAAAAAGATTATGGAAAATAGCCTCACCTGTGCTTTGGTAGCACTGATTAGGCAGCCACTGGCCATAAGCGTCACACTGTGGGATATAAGGCTGGTAACCCAACATTAAACTTTGTCTATCTCTGTCACTGGCCATCAGTCTGCTCTGCCAGTAGAAATGCAAGGCTGTCAAGAATAGAAAGCATGCTCAGTTTTAGGTTGGGAGCAATATTAAACTACACTAAAGATATCAAATGCATTCTCTACCGTTTTAACATTGTTTATAAAAGGAAAAATACACTAACAAAGTACATCAGGAAAAAAGTACAGTAGAGTCTAAATGTCTAAGTTTTTCTATTGCAAAATTAGCAACATTATAAAAAATATCGGCCTGTAAAACGTGTCACATTGTTAGTAGGACTAATTAGCTTATTAAAAAGTGAGAGAAATTGCTTGTACTTCTACTCTATAACATTAATGACATTTCAGCACTTTATTTTAAAGTCCTGTTTCACATACGCATTGTGGGTAATACCTACTGTAGGTACTAGCCATAAAACTACCAATGAACCTAACCAAACTAACGTTTTCAGTTTTTTGACAATGAAGCACCCCTTATTTTACAATGTTTACTAGATGTGTACCTACAGTGTACTTGCCTCATAAAACACTGGGTATATAGATAACTCAGTTTGAAGAGTTCAGATGCAAAAGTCTCTAAATGCTAGAAAAAAAAATCTGAAATTTTCTTCTATAACTAGTGTTTTTCCCAGGTTCCTGTGTGTAGGTTCAGTATTTTCACTTTTATGGCAAAGAATAAGTTCATTTCATTCCATTTAAATTGAAACAACTGAACAAAAACACAGGATGTTCAAAAAAATGCTAATGTTAGAAGAAAATTTGAGATGGCATTTAGAGGCTTTTGCATCTGATCACTTCAAATGTAGTTATCTTACAAAACTTAGTGTTTTATGAGGCAAATACATTGCAGGTACACATCAAGTAAACCTACTGTAAAATAAAGAGTGCTCAACATTGATTTATTGGCAAAAATACTTTAACACTTTATTTTGATGGTCCATTTGGGTATTAGTAGACTGTATGCTTAATATCTGTTGATACTGCTCCTTTAACAGACATATATATCTGACTATAAGAAACTTTGCCAGTACATGTCAACTTACACCAACTCTAACCCCAACCTAACAGTTTACTTATAATCTAATGAGAATTAGTTTGCATGTAGATGTAATGTACCTTAAATTCAACAAACAGACCATCAAGATAAAGTGTGACCTAAAGGTTTTTCAGATGTTGTCTCAAACGTTTGAACCCAATCACACTCTCTACTAAAGTTTAATCTAACAATTATGCTGACAAATAAAACAAAGACTGTACTGGAATGAGCTGCGAGTCTCAGCGCTGAGTTGGTGTTGCTCAGCAGAGTCTGAGTGACAGGGATCATTGAGGATCTCATCTGCTCCAGCTCCTCAGGGTTTAGATACACACTTTCAGCCAGCAGAAAACCATAACCCACAGGCACATGTGTGCTGTTTGAGGCAGAGATCAGCTCCTCGGCCTGCTTCAGGAACGCAGAGACCTGGCTTTGAACCACAGAGCAAGGACCTGGGCCTGAAAAGACACACAGATGAGATCTTATGAGAAGGGTTTAAACAGATTATAAAGAATGTGTCGTAGATATGATAGTAAATCCAGTACTATTATACATAACTTACATTTTGGGATTTGCCCTACAGGAGCTTTGCTACCTGCTAGCATGTCTCCTTCAGGATTGACGCACCAACACTGACGTAGATCAAAGCTCCCAAGAGGAACGCTGAAGTCAGAGAGCAGACCTGGATAAGCAGAATCATCTAATCTGATTAGTCGCCATAATGATAATGGGTTCAAGAAAACTGATGGTCCATAAACGGCTTCACTGTTCCCGTCTAACAGATCAGATGGAATATCAGAGAACTTCTGAAATCTTGCTAGGACAGGGAACACCCTGTGGTGCCCAATCTTGAACAATTCAGATACAAAGGCTCTGAATGATGCCATTGCTTCTGTGTTTCTTGCATATGTTTGAAGAATTCCAAGAAGTTCAGAAACAGGCAGGTCTTGTCCCATGTTTATGATCCGTACCCACTCACGGTAGAACTCAATAGCTTGTTCTGGAGGTCCATCACACTGGATTTGGTGCCAACTGCCGTCATAGGAGCATCGAGGGATGTATACTTCAGAAAGCTGGGTCACAAAAGGGGGATCAGAGAGAACGGAGCGGATTGTAGACTGGAATTGCTGGATTGCTGTGGCCTGGCAGCTGGTAGGACCTATGAAAGATCATCAGAAGATTTATTTGTATTATTTTTGTCACATTTAAACTTATTTTAATGTGTTAATATTCTTTAGGTTTTATTAAAGAGGACAAAATGTAAATAATAAAAATAAATAAATGTAATGTCACAACCTATTTTTATATTTCAGATCTGAGAAATAACCAATGACAATATGATGTGATTTATTGTAGAACAGAGCTTGTGTTGTTGGTAAACTGCATGGCTGATTTTACTATCAAGTCTCCATTTATTCTTAATAATACTTTGAATAACTTTTTATTAGTACTCTCAAATGATTAATAGCATCCAAAATAAAAGTCTGCATATTGCAATTTACATAAAATGTGTGTATACTTTAAGTATATATAAAGCATATATAAACAAACACCCATAGATAGAATAAAGATTATACTAAACAAATATTTGTACACACATTTTTTAACATATTCTCATATATATATATATATATATATATATATATATATATATATATATATATATATATATATATATATATATATATATATATATATATATATATATATATATATATATATATATATATACATACATACATACATACATACATACATACATACATACATACATACATACATACATACATAGTATATATG